>NC_035108.1:123639202-123646702 GCF_002204515.2 Aedes aegypti | reverse complement strand
CACTGAATGATACTGAAGAAACCATGCTGGAAAGTGAATCCAATCTGTATCACACGAACTTACTCACTATACTGAATGAGAGTTTGCGTCTTACTCACCAATACAATCCACCATCCAAAACCCACGTTTTATTAACCACACCGTCGTCACCAGCCATCACATCGCTAGTGAACAAGGGCCCCCAGCGATGGTGTCGCATCGCCGGCCGACCAAACGGCAAGACTGTGCTTCACAGGATCATTTCTGTAGGCAAGTTTTCACCACAAGTTTTTACCGAAAGGAAAAGCTTTCCCACCCACGATGATGAGACATAGTGGCCAGCTTGGAGCGTGAAACTTGGTTCGGCTATGCCCATTCGATTTATTCGGACAGGCACCGGACTTCTGATGATCGGCTTCCTTGCATAATAGCTGGCCGCGGTCTGAGTGGTGTTTTTGAACAAATTTTTAACATATTAAAATCAGGGTTGATGAATAGGTCCTTTGAAAGAATACTATATGCAGACTCAAAAACTGTGTAATGAATGTCGGCTGACACGATGATATTTTCATATTTCAAGAATTTTGCATATATTTCAGAAATGTGACTGTGACTGAGAGCAGCTCTTATTACGGAAAATGTTAGCATTAGCAAAACCGTACCGTTTTCCGGTCACGTCATTATGGTCAGCTACATTCAATTGTCATTTCTATTTCGTAGATCGCACGTGTTGTGATTGCTGAAGGCAACGGCTTTCGAATGTCAACGAAAACGTTTCGTCTACCGTGATTGCTAACAACACTGTGTGAAACATACTATTGTTTTATGAAAATAAAAACGTTAGATCCATTTGAATTTTTAAACTTTGGATATGGATATGAATCAAATCGGTTTTGGTGAGAATTTTATGACAAGTCTTATGACGCAGTTTAAACCAGTCAAAAAAAAACCAGAATGTTTTCTTTTGAATTATTCCCTCAGTGTATCATATTAGCCGTAGACACTTAAACATGCATGTAGCAAATAATCGCCAGAGCTGATAAGCTCAGAGTTCCGTTCAGAAAGACTTCTCTAAATGCTTTTTCGTCAAAAGAAGTAGTCGCTTTCCGAGCAAAGTCAGAACAATGATAATTTTGTTTGATAACAAATTTATAACAAAGTATGTGAACACTAGAGTGATGCAAATTTTGAAATGTTTGCTCCCCTATGCTTAAACGATTTTTATTATGGTAATTAGCATCCTCCCAAAGTTTGAAGTGATTCGGAAGAAATTTGACTGTACACACGCCATTTGAAGTTTATATGGAGATTGCTATGGAAAACGCCAATCTTTTGTGTTCAGCCCACTATCTTTTCGTTATTATATTTTATGGAAAAATGAACAAATTCTTCTAATGTGAAATCCTCCCAGCTACAACTTTGGCGAAAACCACTTTCTGATAGGACCTCAGGATAAATTGTTATTCATTATCATAAACTTGGTTTGCATGTAGCATGCTTCAACAACTGTTCAGCAGGCAACAGTGGTGCTCCTGGCAGGAAGAATAGATCAAAGTAATCCAGGCTACTATGTTCTACAGCAAAAAAGCAGTGTTGCTCTGAAAGTAATTGAATGATCATCTCAGCATGATTTAGACTTTGTTATCAAAAATAACAAATTATCCTTACGTCCCATCGAAAAGTGTTCTTCGGCAAAGTTGTAGCTGGAAAGTTTTGACATGAGATGAGTGTGTTCATTTTCCTATAGATTATTATGACGAGCAGTTAGAGGACTGAACACAAAAGGTTTATCTTTTCCATAGTAATTTCCATATAAATTTCAAACAGCGTGTGCACAACCAAATTTCTTCCGAATCACTTCAAATTTTGGGAGGATCATTTTCATCATAATTGACATCGTTTAAGCAAAGGGGAGCAAAAACTCCAAAATTTGCATCAGTCTAGTGAACACATATCCTTTCCATACCATTTTTGTAAAACGTGTGCTAATGAACAAAGTAGACATCATACATTTTTTTTATTATCTGGGGCGTAAGTTTGAGCCAGATCACTCAGCTTTTACAAATTTTCCGTGGTTTTTAACCATAATATATAAAAAAAACGCGCTACACTTCAGTCATCAACTTTCACATAGTGATAACAGAATTTACTCTTACTTTGTTGTTCGACGAACAAACTTGAGTTCTCATTTTTATTATGTTGGCTGTTAATACAGTCAGGATGATAACACAATCTTCTTGGATTGTTTTACCAGAAGTAGGGTCAAAGTATCGAGCTATTTTAAATTACCGTTTTGTCTGAAATTTCGAACATAACCCATTCCGAACAGTGCCAATTTCAATGGTAAGAGTTGATATTTTCGCAGCTTTTAAATGTGAAGGATTTGAATCAGAGGCGCGTCCACGTTCTGAACCATAGGTAGGGCAAACATTAACGAATATCTTGTGCATAGTGAAGCAAAAACAAATTTTAACCCTACGGAATCCTAGGCTGGAAATTGAAAATTTTAAGGGGCTCAAGCGTAAAAGGCACCCTTTTAATACAAGACTAAGAAAAATTTCGTCTTTACATGGCTGGTAGCTACTGAGGACCTTGAAAAAAAAGAAATTAGAGACCTCTTGCCTAAAAAAACTTAAATTGAATCTAAAGGAGGCCGAAAAAAGACTGAACAGGTTATAAAAATACAAAACGAAACCTAATAGGAGCCAGAAGATGTGTTCGATTCTTCATACCATTAAGGCACATATTTATCTAAGATCTAAGACTCCTTTTGTGGGAATTCCTCGTGTCATATGTGTTTTTTTATGATCTTCTCTAAAAATTTCATCATAACTCCGGAAATTTCTACAGGAGTTCATTTAGTAATTATTTCACAAGGAATTTCTGCCTAGGGAAATTCCCCAACAATTTCATTTAGGATACCTCAAGAATCCAACTTGGATTTCTCCTAAGATTATCTCAGAAATCTACGGAATTCCTCCAAAAATGCTTTAGGATTATTTAAGAAAGTCTCTAACTGTTCCATGATTTTATTCAGTGATTTATACATCGATTTCCCTGGGACACTCCAAGGTTCCTGGGCAAAACATCTCCTAAAATTCAACCAATTACTTCTCCAGAAATTTCTAGGGATTTCCTTTGATTTGAACTGAAGATTTCTCTGGCGATACCTTCAGCAGTTGCTCCAGAGATTTTTTCTAAGATTTCTACAGAAAATTCTACACTAATTCTGTAAAATTTTCTAAAGTACGTTTTGAAACTTTATTTTTAAGGAATTCTTCCAGGAAAATGCCATGAAATTTTGTTCAGAAATATAAATTCATAGGGACCTTCTAAGGAAAATCCTAAAGTAGCCAATGATGAAACCTGTGTAAGTTTTAAAGATGACTTATTGAACAAAGGTCTCTGAAAGAACTCCTGGACTTTTGACGAAACTTAAGTAGATTTCTTAGATAAAATACTTCAATCTTCCATAAATAAAATTAATCAAATCTCGGGATTGTATTCCGCAGGATTCTCTCAAGGAATTTCTCGAAAAAGAATGAACAGAATAAATTTATGCATGAAAGATCGGAGGAACTATTGGAAATAATTCTGTAGTATTAACTGGTGTAAAAACTTAAATAAACTTTTGACGATTTCATGGGATTTTTTGATAAACTTTCGAAGAAATTTTTTGGAAAATTTTTTGGAGTTATACTTGGATGAAATGCTGGAGAAATTCCTAGAAAAAATAAATAGATTTGTTCGACTAACCGCTCAAGGAATTTTGGATTTCTGGGAGGGAACGTGGATGAATACTTGAAGGAATCCACACGAACATATCCACCTGTTATCCATTGTTCAAAGGTTTCTTGAGAAATCCCTTTAGCCATTCGTTCTTTTTTTTGTCAAACACTATGAAAATAATAGATGTAGATGTAGATATCCTTGGAAGAAATATTGTAGGAATCTTTGAAAGATCTGCTAAAGTAACAACTGAAGAATTCGGTTGAAGGAATAGCTAAACAAATTTTCTGGTGGAAATTCTTGGGTAGTTTCGAAAAAAAATAAAATAAAATAATACCTGAGGGAAATACTGGAAGAAGTAGCTTTGAAATTCTCATGGATTTCCTGGTGCAAATTGTGGAGATTTTTTTCCTAAATTCTGAAGAATTTTTTCTGCAAATTCAGGGGAAATATCCTGAAGTATTTCTGAAAGTATTCTAAATAAAAACACTATGATAATTCCTGAAGCTTTTCCTCGGGGAATCTGAGACGAAATTATTAAAGAGGCTTTTTAACCCGTTACAGTCTCTGGAGCCTGTCAAATTTTGCACCAGGATTTTATGTAAGCATAACAAGGAACAAATATGAGTATCTTGCAAATTTGAACTCTATCCAACCAATTTATCAACCAAATTCGACAAAAATAGACCAAACTGCTTGCCTTTACAACCAGTGGAATTGTTAGAATTTCCTCATATATTTCTATATAGAGCGGTTCCACGCCGTTTCGCAAACCCGATTATTTTGGTATTTTTTGAATCGCCTTAAAATTTGCATACAGATTCTTTATGACCAAAAATGCCATTATGCACTTTCAGACCGTCATTTTGAACCTCGTCTTATTTTTGAGAAGGGCGTATCGGAAAATGCATGGCAAATCTTTAAAAAAACTGTAACTCGAAAACGGTTTGTCCGATTGATTTGAGATCTTCTACAAAGTTGTAGGTATAGCTTATTACTATATGGAGAAAAATATGCACGGTAAAAAAAAGTTACAGATTATTTTTTATTTCAAAAACAAAATTTTAAAATCGATTTTCTCCAGAAACGCAGTTTCGATTTTTTTTTTATTTTTGGATATGTTGTATCAACACCGAACAATCACTGTTGATACAACACTAATGCTCTCACGGTTTCAGACTTACCTTTTATACTACATAGGTACTTCACACTACGATTTTGTACCGCATTTTTTCAATGATGATTGCTACCGTGATAAAACTTGACAACATAGCGCATTATTTTTGTACCCATGAAGTACGTTTAAAAAAAAGCATCGTTTTTCTTTTATTCATTAACCATGTCCAAATGTATGGGTATGGGAAAAACGTGTTTGTTCATCATACCTACTAACACAGGCAAAAGTGATGAAAACCCTTGTGGAGCCTTTTTAGTAGAATGTCTGTAAATAAACTAAAAGATGAGTAGTACTGTTCCTTTTAATTCTACTATTGTATCCTTCGACAGATACGCGTATTTCAACCTCAACTGTAAAGCCGTCTTCAGTGTTGTGTAATTGACTTGATTTGGTTTGTGTTGTTGAAATCAAAATAAAATTTTCCGTAATGGAGAAACACGAAATATGTTGGAAAAGGGCCCATTTTTCTTTTTTTATTTGAAAATTTTATATAAGTATGAGTATATCTCGAAATTTATGCAACCTAGAAAAAATTTACTTAAGTACTCTTCCAATGCATTTTCTGTACTATCAAAGAACACATAAAAAAATATTGTTTTCCTTTATTTCGATTTTTTCAAAATTTGTAATATTTTATAATATTAAAACTTTTTTGTCCATAATTATTCCATTATGAAACATTGTGCAATAAATCACATAAGTTGTCCCCTAATTTTATTTTTTTTTTTATTAAAAAAAATCTGTCATTATTTTTTACCGTGCATATTTTTTTCCAAATAGTCCTAAACAATACCTACAACAACCGCAAAATATATCCAAAAATTAAAAACATCAATGTTGCGGTTTTTAACAACTATTAGCTTAAAATTTTCATTTGAAAATATCGTTTATATTTTGTACCGTGCACTCTTTTTTCAATACTTAAGCATAAATGTTTTGATCAAACGATAAACGATTTAGCTACGATCCGCTCAATCAAAATATATTTTTTTCTGGAATGGAGAAACACGAAATATGCTTGAAAAGGGCCTATTTTTCTTTTTTTATTTGGAAATTGTATATAAATATGAGTATATCTCGAAATTGATGCAACCTAGAAAAAATTTGCTTAAGTACTTTTCGATTGCAATTTTTCTGTACTTTCAAATAATCACATGAAAAAATATTGTTTTCCTCTATTTCGATTTTTTTTTTCAAAATCTGTTGTTCAGGAGTAAGTCAATCTAATATCCCAGGCTTCATTCTCAATAAAACTTACTGGCTCCACCTCACCCCATCATCCCCACGGAGAAGAATATGATCACTCTCACCACAGGGGGAACAGACGAGAAAGATCTTTAAGACTACTCAGTGCGTAGGAAACCACGACAGAGTCTACATGGACTGCAGCATAGGTGTTGAATGTTAATGTTTTAAACTAGTAACTTTTGTAATTGTACATATTGTAAAATAAAACCATGTTTAGTGTATAATGTGAACGCCAAATATATGTTTTTGTGAAAGTTATTGGATTGTCATGGACCATTGGAAACCTGAAGAAGCTACCCAATCGCCCTTTAATGGACTGAAGAAACCCATTGTTCAACCATCTTCAGGGAAACTAGCCCGTATGGAATCCCCAAAACTACTACGTGTTGGAACCTAAGAGTTGTCCACAGTCGAAGGTAATCTCTGGTGCTAGGCTCCGACATCTGTAATTCTTTAAAAAATCATAACTTTTTGGTCCATAATTCTTCCATTTTGAAACATTGTGCAATAAATTACATAAGTTGTCCCCTAAAACATATAAAAACAAAAAAAAATCGAAACTGCGTTTCTGGAGAAAATTGATTTTAAAATCTTGTTTTTGAAATAAAAAATAATCTGTAACTTTTTTTTACCGTGCATATTTATCTCCATATAGTCCTAAGCAATACCTACAACTTTGTAGAAGATCTCAAATCGATCGGACAAACGGTTTTCGAGTTACAGTTTTTTAAAGATTTACTATGCATTTTCCGATACGCCCTTCTCAAAAATAAGGCGAGGTTCAAAATGGCGGTCTGAAGGTGCAAAATGGCATTTTTGGTCATAAAAAATTGTATGCAAATTTTCAGGCGATTCAAAAAATACAAAAATTAAATTTAAAAAAAAAATCGTCGTGTTCGGTGGAATTGCTCTATAACAAATGGATGAACAGCAAAAATTCTGGTTATTTGTGTAGCAATGCTTCGATAGATTATATCAAGAGTGATAGCACGTTTGAAAATCGCTAGCACCATCAAACTCATACTGCTTATACAATGATACGACTGATCTTAGTTTAATCCATTTCATTCTTCCAAATGTTCTTCAAGAATCTTCTGATAATTTTGTATGGATGTTTCAGAAACTTCTCAAAAATTACTTAAGGAATGCACACGGCAATTTGTACCAGAACATATACAAGGTTGAGCGTACATATTTTTAAGAAACCATCCTTTGACTGATTCAGAAATGCCAGAGAGGATTGCTCTATTTATTTTTCTAACGGTACGAAAAAAAAGTTGCAATACATGCACTGATTTATTCATGAGTCCATAAAAATGAAGTGAATGTTATATGATAACATTTTGAATATTATATGAAATGGGGCC